>NC_134359.1:26172189-26187189 GCF_048569485.1 Anomaloglossus baeobatrachus
ATCCCTCCATCCCTCCATCCATCCCTCCATCCATTTTTCTATCTGTTTGTCTATCTGATGTGTCCTTTTTACCTATGGTTTTTAGCTATCATCAGATGTGTCCACTCTTAATTTTACTCTGATTTTAATAAAGACTTCAATTATTCTCCAATGTAAATTCAATACATGATCATCACATGTTGTAAAAACCCCACACTACGCTGCAGTATAAATCATAGCCACAGGATGGCCACGTAAAGACACAAATAACATAAAAAACTCCCAACAGTGTATTGAGAAATCATGGTTTGTTTTGTTTTTTCCAGAGACGGACATCTTGCATTTGTTGAGCCAAAAGGAAAGTGAAGACAGTCCCTATATCTGTGTCTTTCTGTATTTGTCCCATATCTATCTCTCCATCTATCTTTCTTAAAAACAAAAGGAAAGAGAAAGGCAATATGGAGCCGCACTGCTAGTATTTTCCCTGGTGCACATCTTCAGAGGATTACTAAAGACCGCATAAATAATTAATAAAAAAAGAGCAAAACTCCAATATTAATGTGCGAAAAAAGACTCTTCAGTAGCTTATAAAGTACAACACAAAGTTTTGGCTCTTACGAGCTTGAGCAAGGCCAAGCCAAAATGCTGTGCTACACTTTGTGGGCCAATAAAGAGTCTGTCTGTTTTTGACCAGGTTCTTAGGAGGTAGATAGATGCTAGTTTTTGAGAACTATCTATCTATCTATCTATCTATCTATCTGTCTATCCCTCTATCTATCTATCTATCTATCTATCTATCTGTCTATCCCTCTATCTATCTATCTATCTATCTATCTATCTATCTATCCCTCTATCTATCCATCTATCTATCTATCCCTCTATCTATCTATCTATCTATCTATCTATCCCTCTATCTATCTATCTATCTATCTATCCCTCTATCTATCTATCTATCTATCTATCCCTCTATCTATCTATCCCTCTATCTATCTATCTATCTATCTATCTATCCCTCTATCTATCTATCTATCTATCTATCTCTCTATCTATCTATCCCTCTATCTATCTATCTATCTATCTATCTATACATCTATCTATCTATCTATCTATCTATCTATCTATCTATCCCTCTATCTATCTATCTATCCCTCTATCTATCTATCTATCTATCTATCCATCTATCCCTCTATCTATCTATCTATCTATCCCTCTATCTATCTATCTATCTATCTATCTATCTATCTATCCCTCTATCTATCTCTCTATCCCTCTATCTATCTATCTATCTATCTATCCATCTATCCCTCTATCTATCTATCTATCTATCTATCTATCTATCCCTCTATCTATCTATCACTCTATCTATCTATCTATCTATCTATCCCTCTATCTATCTATCTATCTATCTATCTATCTATCCCTCTATCTATCTATCTATCTATCTATCTATCTATCTATCTATCCCTTTATCTATCTATCCCTCTATCTATCTATCTATCTATCCCTCTATCTATCTATCTATCTATCCCTCTATCCCTCTATCTATCTATCTATCTATCTATCCCTCTATCTATCTATCTATCTATCCCTCTATCTCTCTATCTATCTATCTATCTATCTATCCCTCTATCTATCACTCTATCTATCTATCTATCTATCTATGACTCTATCTATCTATCCCTCTATCCATCTATCCCTCTATCTATCCCTTTATCTATCTATCCCTCTATCTATCCCTCTATCTATCTATCCCTCTATCTATCTATCCCTCTATCTATCTATCTATCTATCTATCCCTCTATCTATCTATCTATCTATCTATCTATCTATCACTCTATCTATCTATCTATCTATCCCTCTATCTATCTATCTATCTATCTATCCCTCTATCTATCTATCTATCCCTTTATCTATCTATCCCTCTATCTATCTATCTATCCCTCTATCTATCTATCTATCTATCTATCTATCTATCTATCTATCCCTCTATCTATCTATCTATCTATCTATCTATCTATGACTATCTATCTATCCCTCCATCTATCCCTCTATCTATCTATCCCTCTATCTATCTATCCCTCTATCTATCTATCCCTCTATCTATCTATCCCTCTATCTATCTATCTATCTATCTATCTATCCCACTATCCCTTTATCTATCATCTATCTATCTATCTATCTATCTATCCCTCTATCTATCTATCTATCTATCTATCTATCTATCTATCTATCCCTCTATCCCTCTATCTATCCCTCTATCTATCTATCTATCTATCTATCCCTCTATCTATCTATCCCTCTATCTATCTATCCCTCTATCCCTCTATCTATCTATCCCTCTATCTATCTATCCCTCTATCTATCTATCTATCTTCACATTGTATTAAGCTATTACATCACATCTTTTAGAAAAGTCAATCCGGAGGGATTACAATAATCTGTATAAAAGCTGAGGCAGGGAATGCAGTTGCCATTTTCTGGGAATCTATATGAGAAGACACCAGAACTCAAGCTTAGGTATACAGATAGAGAATGTCACAAAACACTGCATAAACTATAGAGATCGTGTGAGACAGCCCAGTATGGATAAAGATTAAAGTGTGAGGAACTTTATAGAGAGTGAGAGATAGCAGAGAGTCTGTGAGGCCGGGCCTGTGAGGCAGTGGAGTTTCTCCAATTGTGGCAGACCACATGGCTGCTACGGGGCTCGTGAGTCAGAGGGGCCCAGTGCCAGAACCAGCACCAGGTCTCCCACCAGGCATTGTACTTGCAACTGTAGTAGCATCATGGATACTGATACAGTTGAAAGCAATGATGAAAGAGCGATCTGCTGACACTCCCTCCTCCATCATTCCTCTGCTGTGTCTGCACTCTGACATCTCAGCAAAGCGATGCGCGATGTCGTCACTACTGGGTGCCACTGTGCCGAGATGTGCATTATACTATTTGGAGGATCATGGAGGTGCATTATAATATATGGAGGACTATGGGGTGCATTATAGTTTATGGAGGACTATGGGGTGCAGCATATTATATGGAGGACTATGGGGTGCATTATAATATATGGGGGACTATGGGGTGCAGTATAATATATGGAGGACTATGGGGTGCAGTATAATATATGGAAGACTATGGGGGTGCATTATAATATATGGAGGACTATGGAGTGCATTATAATATACGGAGGACTATGGGGTACATTATAATATATGGAGGACTATGGGGTGCAGCATATTATATGGAGGACTATGGGGTGCATTATAATATATGGGGGACTATGGGGTGCAGTATAATATATGGAGGACTATGGGGTACATTATAATATATGGAAGACTATGGGGGTGCATTATAATATATGGAGGACTATGGAGTGCATTATAATATACGGAGGACTATGGGGTACATTATAATATATGGAGGACTATGAGGTTCTTTGTAATTTATGGAGGACTATGGGGTTCATTATAATATATGGAGGACTATGGGGTTCAGTATAATATATAGAGGACTATGGGGTGCATTATAATATATGGAGGACTATGGGGTTCAGTATAATATATAGAGGACTATGGGGTTCATTATAATATATGGAGGACTATGGGGTTCATTATAATATATGGAGGACTATGGGGTACATTATAATATATGGAGGACTATGGGGTGCAGTATAATATACGGAGGACTATGGGGTGCATTATAATATACAGAGGACTATGGGGTACATTATAATATACGGAGGACTATGGAGTACATTATAATATATGGAGGACTATGGCATACATTATAATATATGGAGGACTATGGGGTGCATTATAATATATGGAGGACTATGGGGTACATTACACTATATGGAAGACTATGGGGGTGCATCATACTATATGGATGACTATGGGGGTGCATTATAATATATGGAGGACTATAGGGTACATTATAATATATGGAGGAATATGGAGATGTATTATAATATATGAAGGACTATGTGTGGCCCATTATACAATATTTAGGACCATGGGGGTGAATTATACTATATGGAAGGTAGTGTTGGGTAAAATATACTATATGAAGGACAATGGGTGTGAATAATACATTATGGAGTACTATGGTCAATTATTATATATGGAAGGCTATGTGGGGGCCATTATAATATTTGAAGGGCTATGAGAGAGCCTTTTTACTTTACAGAGGGCTATTTGAGGGCTGTGTTGGGGGCCATTATACTGTATGGAGGGATATTTGAGGGTCACAGTTGGGGATCATACTTTGCTGGCGTAGTTGAGGGGGTACAGTAGGGTCATCATACTGTGTATGTGGAGGAATTTACTGTGGGGGGGGATGATACAGTGCTTGTAGGGCACTGTGTTGCCACGTTTCGATCTCGCATACTCGGCTTTTTAGGACGATTAGGGCTTTGTAGAACTTTTGTTTTGCATTTCAATTTCCCGGCAGAATTCTTTGAAACAACCTTCAAAGCAGTCGCTCATCTCGGCTATCAGTGCATTAAAAAAAGAAGCCTGCTGTGATGACGTCTGGGTGGTCCAGGAATGCAGCAGCCAACATTCAGCGACATTACTGCCTATAGGAATATACTGCTAATATTGAGAAGTGATTGCCCCGTAATGTAACATCTGTCTGTTTTGCATCCGCAGCCGCGGTGGAGCCGCGCCGAGCTCCAGACACTTTCCGATAAGTGGATTTTATAAGACTAAATAATGCGCTCAACCTGTTTTAGCGCTCTGCATCTATCATCCTGTCCGCTCCACAACCTCCGCTACGTAACGTCGTAGGCGGAGATCTGATGCTGCGCCGCGCTTTGGTAAATAGGGTTTTATCCAATTATTTGTACTTATTGAATCTTTATGGCCAAGCACAGGTGATGTTCATACACGTACATGCATGCGTACATGCAGTCACGGAAAATGTGCCGCTATCCTACGTGGTCTTAAAGAGACACAAATCTTATCACAAAACCACAAAAATTTACTAATAATTGCTTTGTTATACGCTCATAAGTGGTTAATTACTTTTGAGATTTCCTAATTTTTTTTTTTTGTTTTTTGTTTTGGGTTTTTTTTTGAGATTTCCTATTTTTTGTTCCTATTATTGTTGCTTCTGTGCCTCCAAAATAAAAAGTGAAGCGATACTGTAAATATTCTCCATAAAAAAACTTGTACCGTTTCATGTACACAGCTCCTGCGCGTGCCGATGTGTCTCCATGGTTACAAAAAAACAAATGAATGTTATGCGTATGCTGATTTTGCAGTCATGTATCAATCCACTTTGTTTTTTTATCACCATTTCTTTTTTTTTTTTTTTTAACCCATAGAAATTAGAAAAGGAGGCAAAAAAAAAGGGGTTAAGAGAATCTACCGAAATTCGATTTCGGCAAATTTCACTTAATTTAGGGAAGAAGGAATTAGAATTGTATTGAATATATTATATGAAAATTAAATGTGAAGGAAAAGGGATAAAAGCAAAAAAAATATATAAAAATTATACTCTCTAGTGGCGGTGGGACAGGTACAGCTTCACCCAATGCAAAAAATCAAATACTTGTAAATCCAAATGCTTGGTGAATTTTAAGGTGAGTCTGATTTGCATGGAATTAACTCACTAATTTCTAGAGCGTTTGTTTTCATCCTGGAACCATAGACACACACAGGTCTGCATTAGAGCTGTGTGCACAAAACGGTGGAGAGCGATAAACTATAGTTGGCATGAGAGAACAGATTCCACCATCTTAAATAGGAAGGGAGCCAATGTGATAGGCTTCCAACAACATGTGATCCCAGAAGTAACAAGCAGGCTAGCAGAGGTTAACTCTTGCTAGCCTGATCATGAAGGAGCCCAAAGCTGGTCGATGCCCGAACATTCCTGTGTAGCTCAGACGCACCAGATAAACCATAGGGTAAAGTGTCGGGATCTGTAATGTGAACAGCGTCTGATGCTGCCATGACAATCTGTGAGGTTTGCGGAAAACTAGTGACAAATGCCCAATCAGTGACTTCCATTGTGCTTCAAGTCAAGTCCGGGACCAAAACCGAACTTCTTCAAAATTCCGGCTGTACCCACCAAACCAAATTTCCATAGGTTTGCTCATCTCTATTAACAAAACTATTTGAAAAATGGCTGCCATTTTTGAGGTTGAATTATTGGCATCCTATCATCTCGGAAAATACTATATACCTACAAATACGGTGAATCTGCAATAAATAGTGTGAGAATGCTGCCCGGCCGTCTATTGAAAGAGCAGCTACTGGGAGAAAATGAACTTATTTTCTCCCAGGAATTATCGGCTTTCAGTCATTGAGGCATGCTCAGAGTACGTATTTTAAGCATGCCCGTAACTTTGATTGACAGCCGGCTCTGAAACACATCTGTGCAAAGAGACCTGTCAATCAAAGTGTCGGAGCGTGCTTACAGTTACCGCTCACTGTAGTCACTTTGTGCACACTCCCAAGACTGAAAGCTGGCAGCTCCAGAGGATATTAGTTTGCTTTTTCTCAGGAATCGAACTTTCAGTAAAGCAGCTGGGTACTACTGTATAATGTTATTTACCTGCTGATTAACCCTATTTCTTCAGGTAAATAGCTTTTTCCGAGCTGACAGGTTCACTTTTAGGTAGCATTCTGCTGGGAGTTGTAGTTTGTTTCCAATAGCTGAAGAACTACTGATTGGAGACCATTGAACTGGAGCAATAAAAGCCCGTTCCAAAAGTGTACATGCTGCCATGGTTTTGATTTGCAGAGCATCTTGTGCTCTGTTATGCTCCGCCATGCTCTCCTGCAGAGCTGGTACTTGACTGTTCCATCGAGCAGAGCGGTTTGCAGGTTTTGTTGCTCTGCTGTTTGTCTTGAGCTCCTGTGGATGGGTTGTTTCTCAGCACTGGGTCCTAGGCTGGTGCTGGGAGGGGCCTTCCCAGATGCTCCTTGTTCTGGGTGATTGCTCTGCTTCATTAGGGACTATGGTCGCCGGGAACGTCGCCAGTCGTATTTCCTGGTTCCGCAGTAAGTGCTCTTGATTCCCATTTGCGTACAGTTATCTGATCTTGGTTTCTCGAACCTGCAAAGTTGTTTTCTCTTCTCTGCTTGCCCCCTGACTTTGTCGTTAACCCTTGGCTTCTGACCTCCGACCTTCTCCTGACCACCTCTCTGTATCCTATATGTCCTCTCCTGGAATCCTGACTGTTGGCCTGTATCTTGACCTAATCTTTGCTGCTCCCTGTGTCCTGTCGTGTCCTCCTGGTACCTGATCCCGTCTTGTCTGACTACCTCTCCGTTCACACTACACGCAAGTAGTATCTAGCGCCACCTAGTGACTAGCATCACACTAACACCAGTGTTGAGCATCACACATGTCCTTTAATGTCAGTCTATCTCATTAGACCATGAAATATCTACAAGGCAATTTTCATGGATGTTCCGTGTGTTTTATATTATTATCACCAGTGACACTTTTCAAACTTCATTTATAAATAGTAGAAAAACAAAAATCTGACAAAGTGGAAAAAGCTTGTTCTGCTGGATTGGTTTATCTGCTAACTTACACAATGTGACATTTGAGCACAAATAAGACGGAGCCTTCGGCAAGCGGAAAACCACAACCAGCGCAAGAACCACAGCGACTGGGAATGATTTGTTACAGCCTTAAAGGTTTTCATCATTTAGATTTTTTTTTTCCCAATTGGTTACACAGTGAATGGTCTCTTCAGAATGAGAAGCAACCTTTAAAAGCATTTATTCAGTCTCTTGAGAGATGGGGGGGGGGGGTAAATACTTTAATGACGAATGACTGGAATAGACTATTAGGAGGATTATGGCTGTTGTGCCAGACCGAAGAGCTCGAAGTGCTACCGTGTAATTCTAAGGTTCAACCCAAAGCCAGAAAACACAATTATTAGCATTGTGACATTTTGTATAGATATCCTAAAAAACTATACTAAGACAGCCAATGAACTGTTTAGAAAAAACCTCCCCTCTCTATCCTGATTAATTTCTTAAAATATATAGACAGGAAAAAAAATATAAATTAAGTAAAAACTAAATAAGTAAAAATTTTAATATACAGTAATGACCAAACGTTTGTACACATGACAAAAGAAAAAAGCAGCTAAGTAAAGAAAAACAAGTGGCCATCATTACCTTAAGAAATGAAAGTCAGTTAGTCCGAAAAATTGGGAAAACTTTGAAAGTGTACCCATGTGCAGTGGTAAAAATCATCAAACGCTACAAAGAAACTGGCTCACATGAGGATCGCCCCAGGAAAGGAAGACCAAGAGTCACCTCTGCTGCGGAGGATAAGTTTATCCGAGTCACCAGCCTCAGAAATCGCAGGTTAACAGCACCTCAGATTAGAGACCAGGTCAATGCCACACAGAGTTCTAGCAGCAGACACATCTCTAGAACAACTGTTAAGAGGAGACTTTGTGCAGCAGGCCTTCATGGTAAAATAGCTGCTAGGAAACCACTGTTAAGGATAGGCAACAAGCAAAAGAGACTTGTTTGGGCTAAAGAACACAAGGAATGGACATTAGACCAGTGGAAATCTGTGCTTTGGTCTGATGAGTCCAAATTTGAGATCTTTGGATTCAACCACTGTGTCTTTGTAGAAAAGGTGAACAGATGGACTCTACATGGCTGGTCCCCACCGTGAAGCATGGAGGAGGAGGTGTGATGGTGTGGGGGTGCTTTGCTGGTGACACTGTTGGGGATTTATTCAAAATTGAAGGCATACAGAACCAGCATGGCAACCACAGCATCTTGCAGCGGCATGCTATTCCATCCGGTTTGCGTTTAGTTGGACCATCATTTATTTTTCAACAGGACAATGACCCCAAACACACCTCCAGGCTGTGTAAGGGCTATTTGATTAAGAAGGAGAGTGATGGGGTGCTACGCCAGATGACCTGGCCTCCACAGTCACCAGACCTGAACCCAATCGAGATGGTTTGGGGGTGAGCTGGACAGCAGAGTGAAGGCAAAAGGGCCAACAAGTGCTAAGAATCTCTGGGAACTCTTTCAAGACTGTTGGAAAACCATTTCCGGTGACTACCTCTTGAAGCTCATCAAGAGAATACCAAGAGTGTGTAAAGCAGTAATCAAAGCAAAAGGTGGCTACTTTGAAGAACCTAGAATATAAGACATATTTTCAGTTGTTTCACACTTTTTTAAGTATTTCATTCCACGTGTTTATTCATAGTTTTGATGCCTTCAATGTGAATCTACAATTTTCAGAGTCATGAAAATAAAGAAAACTCTTTGAATGACAAAGTGTATCTAAACTTTTGGTCTGTACTGTATATATTTATTTTTTTTAACTATCCTTTCCCTAAAAACCTCCACACCCTCAACATCAGGTATCAACATCTGGGAGGAAGAAGTGAAATTACACGCCCCCAGGGAAAACGCTTAAATAACACCCAGTTGTACTGCCAGCAGAAAATTCACATATTGTGCTCCACAAGCAATAAATGTGAATATCTTTGCAATAAAACAACGTAGCACAAACCTGAAAACACTATCAGAATTAGGGGCATTCAGGGATTTTTAAAAGAAATTTAATTCAGTTCTTTAAGAGGATTAAAATATTTTAACATTGCACAGACCATTGACCATTGTTAAGTATGTTTTTCATTCTGTGATATACCAATGCTATGTTATTTGAATTGAGATAACTTTTGCGGGATCTCTACCAACCACATGATAAAGGCGAATGAGTGAGATCTTTGTTACCAAGTAAATTAAGATGGTGAGAATTGATATGGAAGTTCTGATCCATTGAACACACCGGTAGTTTGTGGTCATTGGACAAGAACCTTGAAAACCATCTCCTACTTCCCGGAATCCATAACTTTTCTTTTGATTACCCGACCTGGCACAATGACATCACACCAAGCTGGCTAATTAAAAGAGGGGTCGGTATGCCATCATGTAAGAGGCAGTTTGCAGGGCTCCCAACGTCACGGCTACAGATTACATATAACTGAATAGGATAACTGAAGTGAGCACTAGCACTAATATATATATTCTGAGTGCAAGCCAAAAAATACATACTATATAAGGATAAGGCTGCACATCAAACTTAGATAATAGTATAATGCCTCAAGCATATGGAAAAATATTGGAAAATACAATGAAAAATGCTACTTGCTAACTTGAACATGTGAATAATGAATTGCATACCTGCCATGAATATTAGGAAAAAGGAGATATTTAGCAATCGCATTGATCAATGTAACTGAGCCCCAAAACCTCGTCAAGGTATATCTCTATATTGGGGTCCCTAGCTCTGTGACCCTAACTGTGTGTCATCTCATTGCAATTAAAAACTGCTGTGGGTGGAGAGGGGTAACCAAGGACTGTCTTATATAGGAGATGGAAAAAACATGGCCGAAAGGGGCGGAGCTGTGTTCACATACAGAAAACACACACAGCAGTTTTCAATACTATTATCTTAGTTTAATGTGCAGCCTTATCCTTATATAGTATGTATTTTTTGGCTTGCACTCATAATATATATATTAGTGCTCACTTCAGTTATCCTATTCAGTTATATGTAGTTGTTTTTTTTTTTCTGAATGTGAACACAGCTTCGCCCCTTTCGGCCATGTTTTTTCCATCGCCTATATAAGAAAGTCCTTGGTTACCCCTCTCCACCCACAGCAGTTTTTAATTGCAATGAGATGACACACAGTTAGGGTCACAGAGCTAGGGACCCCAATATAGAGATATACCTTGACGAGGTTTTGGGGCTCAGTTACATTGATCAATGCGATTGCTAAATATCTCCTTTTTCCTAATATTCATGGCAGGTATGCAATTCATTATTCACATGTTCAAGTTAGCAAGTAGCATTTTTCATTGTATTTTCCAATATTTTTCCATATGCTTGAGGCATTATACTATTATCTAAGTTTGATGTGCAGCCTTATCCTTATATAGGCTACAGATTACAGACATGGCCACTTGACCAGGTCTTCAAAACGATTTGTACCATCATTAAAAGCAAAGCTTCGAATCCTTATGATTGTCATTCAGACACCTTGGATGTCAAGGTTGGTGTAGACCGTCAACAGTGACGTGGTGCCTCTGCATCACCCTACGTCCAATCATACATCATTCTACGGGCTACATAGTGGCAGTGGTCAGAACTTTTCTCATTGCCATGACTCAGATCCAAAGTTTAAGCAATGACTTGAGAAAACACCAATGTTTAAAGGGGTTGTCCACTACTTTTATATTTGATGGACTATCCCTAAGATAGGTCATCAATGTCTGAACGGCCAGGGATCGATACCCGGGCTGCCCGCTAATCAGCTGTTTTCAGTTCCGACGGTGGCATCAAGCAGACGGAAATACACAGTTCCAGAGCTGCCCTGTCCACTGATAGTGGATGCGGCTGGGTAGTGCCCCCCATTAAAATCAATAGGAGGAGGTTGTCCACTACCTTTACATTGATGGCCTATCCTTAGGTTAGGGCACCAATGTTTGGTCCGGCACCCAGCACCCCCACCATTCAACTGTTCTTAGTGCCGGCAACGACAGCTCAGTTCTGGAGCTTCCCCATCCACTGATAGTGGATGCGGTTGGGTACTGCACATCTGTCTTCCATTCAAATCAATAGGAGGCGGATGTTCAGTATAAAGCCGTGACCGCTATCACTTGAGGGGGCAACTGCGAAACTGAGATTTTCGGTCACCTGCTTTCACTGCTGGTACCGGAAACAGCTGATCATTGCGGGTGCTGGGTGTCAGACCCCAGCCGATCAGACATAAGGGTGCTTTACATGCTGCGATATCGCTATCGATATTGCTAGTGAGCATACCCGCCCCCATCGGTTGTGCGTCATGGGCAAATCGCTGCCTGTGGCGCACAACATCGCTTACACCCGTCATACGGACTTACCTTCCCTGCAACGTCACTGTGGCCGGCGAACCACCTCCTTTCTAAGGGGGCGGTTCGTGCGGCGTCAAAGCGACGTCACACAGCAGCCGTCTAATAGAAGCGGAGGGGCGGAGCTGAGCGGGCGGAATATCCCGCCCACCTCCTTCCTTCCTCATTGCCGGTGGATGCAGGTAAGGAGATGTTCGTCGTTCCTGCGGTGTCACACATAACGATGTGTGCTGCCGCAGGAACGACGACCAACCAGCGGCATGCACCACCAACGATATTATGAAAAGGAGCGACGTGTCAACGATCAACGATTTTTGACGTTTTTGCGATCGTTGATCGCCGCTCCTTGGTGTCACACGCTGCGATGTCGCTAACGCCGCCGGATGTGCGTCACAAACACCGTGACCCCGACGATATATCATTAGTGATGTCGCAGAGGCCATCAATGCAAAATTAGTGGATAACGTCTTTATTTTAAAGAACATCTACGCAACTATGGGAGCCAATTTAAAGGGACAATGCACAAACCAGACAAGGCATACAGTAACTCCTGCACCGAATTATTTCTAATATGGATTTCTGGAAAAAATTATTCCTTTCGATACACAACTACCTACGCAAATATTTTCAGATAGAGTATTTGGCTTTAGTATTTGCTTGAGTGTGTGGGATACATACATTACGACATGAGCTCCACTGGGCATAAAAATGATCTTAGTGAATGCATTTTGTATACAGAAGTGCAGAATATAAATAATGGATAATACAAACAACAATATAAATAATACATATGAATACTAGAGATGTATTTCTGTATGTCTAGACCAGCACAGTCAGTATATTCACCAAACATCGACTCTGAGATTGACAGGCGCTGGCCATTCAGTCAATATATCTAAGTAGTGACTTGTTCTTCCAGCTGTCATACGCAAGATAACCAATATTTTATACAAAGTGCACCGCGGCGCACATGACCACAAGATAAAAGAAGGACAACAGTTTCCCCAAAAGCATATTAATCCCATGAATAATTCATGCCTACGTGTTCTTCAAACATAATCTTATAAATATTGACTACTAACCTTGTATCCAACCGGGAGATCTTGACAGTCTTGGGAACAACCACTGACTCTTTTACTAAAACATTCATTTAAATGGCAGCCTCTCTCATCAGATCCATCTCCACAGTCATCCGCGGTGTCACAGAGAACTCCCTCCGGTACACACTTTCCATTTTTACATATAAAAGATGAGCTGTTGCACGACTGTTCTGGAAAGAAAGAGTAAAAAGTCTAAAGAAAATAGCAACATTAGCATTCGGAACGCGGCAGGAACGCAATTATGGAGTCTGATTATTAACTTATTAAAAAATGCTTCTTTCTTTCCGTTCCACGAGACTCCGTAAAGGCAGGAACCAGAGATCACCGAAGACGCGCGGAGCAAAATTTACTGTAGGGTAATTGTTGTTCTACAGAGGAAGTCTAACGTGAAGGAAACAACGAGAACCAGCGTCCCGAGAAGCTTCTACCTAATGATTACACTTCTCAAAACAGATCGCTTAATTATTGAATCACAGAATGTAATATATGAGAGTTATGCACAACATGGATACAATCTATCTATCTATTATCTATCTATCTATCTATCTATTATCTATCTATCTATCTATCTACCTATCCCTCTATCTATCTATCTATCCCTCTATCTATCTATCTATCCCTCTATCTATCTATCTATCTATCCCTCTATCTATCTATCTATCCCTCTATCTATCCATCTATCTATCTATCTATCTATCTATCTATCCCTCTATCTATCTATCTATCTATCTATCCCTCTATCTATCTATGTATCTATCTATCCCTCTATCTATCTATCTATCTATCTATCTATATATCCCTCTATCCATCTATCCATCCATCCCTCTATCCATCCATCCCTCTATCCATCTATCCATCCATCCCTCTATCCATCCATCTCTCTATCCATCCATCCCTCTATCCATCTATCCATCCATCCCTCTATCCATCCATCCCTCTATCCATCCCTCTATCCATCTATCCATCCATCCCTCTATCACTGTATCCCTCTATCCCTCTATCACTCTATCCATCTATCCCTCTATCCCTCTATCTCTCTAGCCCTCTATCCTTCCCTCTATCTCTCTATCCATCTATCCCTCTATCCATCCATCCATCCCTCTATCCATCCATCCCTCTATCCATCCATCCCTCTATCCATCAATCCCTCTATCCATCCATCCCTCTATCCATCTATCCATCTATCCCTCTATCCATCTAGCCATCTATCCATCTATTCATCTATCCATCTATCCCTCTATCCCTCTATCCATATATCCCTCTATCACTCTATCCATCTATCCCTCTATCCCTCTATCTCTCTAGCCCTCTATCCTTCCCTCTATCTCTCTATCCATCTATCCCTCTATCCATCCCTCTATCCATCCATCCCTCTATCCATCTATTCATCTATCCCTCTATCCCTCTATCCATCCATCCCTCTATCCCTCTATCCATCCATCCCTCTATTCATCCATCCCTCTATCCATCCATCCCTCTATTCATCCATCCCTCTATCTCTCTATCCATCTATTCATCTATCCCTCTATCCATATATCCCTCTATCACTCTATCCATCTATCCCTCTATCCATCTATCTCTCTAGCCCTCTATCCATCCCTCTATCTATCCATCCATCCATCCATCCCTCTATCCATCCATCCCTCTATCCATCTATCCATGTATCCCTCTATCCCTCTATCCCTCTATCCATCTATCCCTCTATCCATCTATCCCTCTATCTCTCTATCCATCCATCCCTCTATCCATCCATCCCTCTATCCATCCATTCCTCTATCCCTCTATCCATCCATCCCTCTATCCATGAATCCCTCTATCCATCCATCCCTCTATCCATCCATCCATCCATTCATCCATCCATCCATCCATCTATTCCTCTATCCATCTATTCCTCTATCCATCTATTTATCTATCTCTCTATCCCTCTATCTATCCCTCTATCCATCCATCCCTCTATCCATCCATGCTTCTATCCACCCTCCCTCTATCCATCCACCCCTCCATCCCTCTATCTCTCCATCCCTCTATCCCTC
>NC_134359.1:26194689-26197189 GCF_048569485.1 Anomaloglossus baeobatrachus
ACTGATTCTGAGTTACCTCCTGTATTATACTCCAGAGCTGCACTCACTATTCTGCTGGTGCAGTCACTGTGTACATACATTACATTACTGATCCTGAGTTACCTCCTGTATTATCCTCCAGAGCTGCACTCACTATTCTGCTGGTGCAGTCACTGTGTACATACATTACATTACTGATCCTGAGTTACCTCCTGTATTATCCTCCAGAGCTGCACTCACTATTCTGCTGGTGCAGTCACTGTGTACATACATTACATTACTGATCCTGTACTGATCCTGAGTTACCTCCTGTATTATACTCCAGAGCTGCACTCACTGTTCTGCTGGTGCAGTCGCTGTGTACATACATTACATTACTGATCCTGAGTTACCTCCTGTATTATACTCTACAGCTGCACTCAGTATTTTGCTGGTGCAGTCACTGTATACATACATTACTGATCCTGAGTTACATCCTGTATTATACTCCAGAGCTGCGCTCAGTATTCTGCTGGTGCAGTCACTGTGTACATACATTGCATTACTGATCCTGAGTTACCTCCTGTATTATACTCCAGAGCTGCACTCACTATTCTGCTGGTGCAGTCACTGTGTATATACATTACATACTGATCCTGTACTGATCCTGAGTTACATCCTGTATTATCCTCCAGAGCTGCACTCACTATTCTGCTGGTGCAGTCACTGTATACATACATTACATTACTGATCCTGAGTTACCTCCTGTATTATACTCCAGAGCTGCACTCACTATTCTGCTGGTGCAGTCACTGTATACATACATTACATTACTGATCCTGAGTTACCTCCTGTATTATACTCCAGAGCTGCACTCACTATTCTGCTGGTGCAGTCACTGTGTACATACATTACATTACTGATCCTGAGTTACATCCTGTATTATCCTCCAGAGCTGCACTCACTATTCAGCTGCAGGAGTCACTGTGCTCATACAATATATTACCCATACATATGCATGCTCATTTTGGCTGTGTGAGCGTTAGTTTTCAATGGGGCATGTGGAGTTAACTGCTGACGAGACTGTAGAAAAGACTAAAGCATTCATAAATTACCAAATTCATAGTTGGTTGTATAGATGCAGCCGGGTGCAGCAGTTACAGTGACACCTCATATAATGCAGTGATGTAGCAGAGCTGTGATGTGATTCATGTGTCATTCTGCATGCTTTGTTTTAGATTGAGTTCCCTTCCTCTTAATCCCCCCTGCAGACCCCATCATCCCATGCACTGAATATACATTATAATCTCCCTTTTCAACCTTCAAAATGAACTGAGAAGCAAATGTCCTTTATTACCCG
The DNA here is from genome assembly GCF_048569485.1 of Anomaloglossus baeobatrachus. Lineage (NCBI taxonomy): Eukaryota > Metazoa > Chordata > Amphibia > Anura > Aromobatidae > Anomaloglossus > Anomaloglossus baeobatrachus. The sequence continues at coordinate 26,196,008 of NC_134359.1, forward strand.
CACATTATTTACCGGATTGCAGTAACATGACTTACCACATTCCAGAGATTCATCCGAGCCGTCTCCGCAGTCGTCATCGCGGTCACACAGGAACTGCTTAGGGATGCAGATTTTGTTGTTGCACATAAAAGCGTTTTCATCACAGGTAGTAACAGGGGCTGCAAATATACGAAGAAAATAAAAATAAAGCCTGGACGCAAATCACATTCACAGTTCTTACAGTCAAATGTCGGCCATACAGGTTACAGGATATGTACTGCACAGAACAGCGCCTGTGGGATCAGAAGGGAGAAGATACTATGTATCCATCTATCCCTCTATCCATCTATCCCTCCATCTATGTATCTATCTATCTATCTATCTATCTATCTATCTATCTATCTATCTATGTATCTATCTATCTATCTATCTATCTATCTATCTATCTATCTATCTATCTATCTATCTATCCCTCTATCTATCTATCTATCCCTCTATCTATCCCTCTATCTATCTATCTATCTATCTATATATCCCTCTATCCATCTATCCCTCTATCTATCTATCTATCTATCTATCTATCTATCTATCTATCTATCTATCTATCTATCCCTCTATCTATCTATCTATCCCTCTATCTATCTATCTATGTATCTATCTATCTATCTATATATCCCTCTATCCATCTATCTATCTATCTATCCCTCTATCTATCCCTCTATCTATCCCTCTATCTATCTATCCCTCTATCTATCTATCTATCCCTCTATCTATCTATCTATCTATCTATCTATCTATCCCTCTATCTACTATCTATCTATCCCTCTATCTATCTATCTATCCCTCCATCTATCTATCTATCTATCCCTCCATCCCTCCATCCATCCATCCATCTATCCATCCATCCATCCATCCATCCATCTATCCCCTTCATCCATCCATCTATCTATCTATCCCTCTATCTATCTATCTATCCCTCCATCCATCCATCTATCCCTCCATCCATCTATCTATCCCTCTATTTATCTATCTATCCATCTATCTATCCATCCTTCCATCTATCTATCTATCCCTCTATCTACTATCTATCTATCCCTCTATCTATCTATCTATCTATCCCTCTATTTACTATCTATCCATCCATCTATCCCTCCATCCCTCCATCCATCCATCCATCTATCCCTCCATCTATCTATCTATCCC
>NC_134359.1:26202189-26217189 GCF_048569485.1 Anomaloglossus baeobatrachus
TTTCCTTCTTAAAGTTGATAAATTTATCAACTCCTTCAGTCATGTCTGCAGTGTGTCACACTGTGCTCACGCTGCTGTGTAACGCGGTTTAATGGACGGAGAAGGATCCACTCCGAGAGCAGAGTCAGCGATGTTACCTTTTGATTCACGCTGGGGCCGAGCATTTCTTTGAAGGGTACAGACAGTATTAGTTGTTTGGACCGGTGCTAGAGTAAGTAACATTGGAGGATAAACCATGGGTTTTAAAATACCGTGCTGGGGCATTAACTGGTTACTACAAGCCATGTGATATTAATAGGATAGAGGATAACTTGGAGGTCCAGCTGCTGAGACCCCCCTGTGATCCCAAGAACAGGGCTCGGGAACCATGAGAATGGGCGCTGCAGCCCCAACTGGTGAAGATACAGCAGAGCTGCACATGCTCAGTGTCTGTTCCATTTAGTCAATAGGACAGCCAAAAATAGTATAGTAAATAATAATAATAATAATAATAACAATATCTTATATGTATATATATACATGTAATTGTTTTCTATCTTTATTTTTTATATGTATTGATCTGTTGTACATTTTCTGCTACTTGATCAGACTTTGCATGAATAAACAGTATATGTGAACGTAAGAACATTTGAAAAAAAAAAATTATATATATATATATATATATATAGATATATATATATATTATATATATATATATATATATATATACACACACACACACCGTATATACCGTATATATTCGAGTATAAGCCGACCCGAGAATAAGCTGAGACCCCTAATTTTACCACAGAAGACGGAGAAACCATATTGACTCGAGTATAAGCCTAGGGTGGAAAATGCAGCAGCTACTGCTAAATTTAAAGAATATAAATATATACCAGTAAAATGCCCTATTGTAGTGTGCCCCATCCTTCTGCCCTATAGTAATGTGCCCATCTTTCTGTCCTATAGTAATGTGCCCCATCCTTGTGTCCCATAGTAATGTGCCCCATCCTTCTGCCCTATAGTAATGTGTCCATCCTTTTGCCCTATAGTAATGTGCCCATCCTTCTACCCTATAGTAATGTGTCCATCCTTTTGCCCTATAGTAATGTGCCCATCCTTCTACCCTATAGTAATGTGTCCATCCTTTTGCCCTATAGTAACGTGCCCATCCTTCTACCCTATAGTAATGTGTCCATCCTTTTGCCCTATAGTAACGTGCCCATCCTTCTGCCCTATAGTAATGTGTCCCATCCTTCTGCCCTATAGAAATGTGCCCCATCCTTCTGCCCTATAGTATTGTGATGTGCTCCATCCTTCTGCCCTACAGTAATGTGTCCATCCTTCTGCCCTATAGTAATGTGCCCCATCCTACTGCCCTATAGTAATGTGATGTGCTCCATCCTTCTGCCCTATAGTAATGTACCCGATCCTTCTGCCCTATAGTAATGTGCCCCATCCTTCTGTCCTATAGTAATGTGCCCCATCCTTGTGTCCTATAGTAATGTGCCCTGCAGTAAAGTTCCCAATACTTTAGTAATGTTCTCATTCTGGTCCCTTTATTCTCCTCTATTATGCTGTTGTTCACACACACACACACAATTCTTCTCACCTGTCCTCTGTTTCCGCGGTGTCCTTGGCTTCTTCTTGCAGTCCACAGGCGCATAGCCCCCTCGGTGATCTCATCCAGTGCACAGAGCCGCCGCTGCTGTCAGCGCTTTACTGCAGTTGAATGCTTTACGACACAAATCATTCAATTGCAGTAAAGCCATGACAGTAGCGGCGGCTCTGTGCACCGGACGAGATCACCGAGGGGGCTATGTGCATGTGGACTGCAAGATGCACCCCTCGATGATCACAGCTGGTGCACGGGCCCTCCACTGCTGTCAGTGCTTTTCTACAGTTGAATGCTTTACGGCACCGCAAAGCATTCAACTGCAGTAAAGCCATGACAGCGGCGCGGCCCCGTGCACCAGACGAGATCACCGAGGGGTCTATGTGACTGCAAGAAGCAGGTAAGGATACCGCAGGAATGGAGGACAGGTGAGAATAATTTTTATATGGGAACCTCACTTGAGTCTAAGCTGATGGGGGCGTTTTCAGCATAAACAAATGGGCTGAAAATCTCGGCTTATACTTGAGTATATACGGTATATATTGTTTATTAAAACCATGGTCAAAAAAGTCTAACATTTATCAGAAATGTGCAGCTTTTAGACTAATGCGCGGTAATTGGATGAACTGTGTCTGGTCCTGAAGACCAAAAATGCCCTGGACTTGAACTGATTAAAAAGCCCTATGGAAATCAGCCTGGGAAAGTGGAAAGTGACCGGGTTAAATCGGGTTAACTATGAGTTTTATCTCATCACTGCAGCCCGAGTGTTTGACAGACTGGACGGGGATAGTTGAGCGGAGCGGGAGGTGTAACACTATCCCCGTCCCCCGGTGCGGGGACGTCCGCCCCGAGATTAATCAGCGGACGGCCACATGCATTTCATATCTGAAGTCAAGTGTGTTTCAGTTCATTACTGTGAGCGAGTGCAGCCGTGAAGGTGCTTTTGGATTACACATCCTCTCAATGCGGTGTCATTTCACAGGCTGTCACTCAAACATGTCTAACATCTGAAACATGGAAATGACTACACGCACAACATCTTGGCTGGATCTGCTGCAAAACACAGAGACTACGAGTTACAGCTACACCCGCAGACTGTAAAGCTATACATTATATATAAATCCATATCTAAGAGTCACGATGGGTTTCCTAATGAGGAGCACAGACACCGAGCACAATGCGTGACATGTTGTCATTTTCAGGTCTGGTTGCTCGCTTATCTTTCATACCTATGGCGGTATTATACCAGCAAGTGATACATTCTCCAAATGTTCTATTTTTCTTTCATGCTCACATCAGAGCCTTGTGTATAAATCCTGTACGTCCTCCATGCTATAGCCTGACGTACTTGACATATCGCCATATGGTGCCACCCTACAGCACCATTTTGCAGAGTTATTTATGAAGTTCTGGCAATCTTCATCTCCAGTCTTGCATGCGCACCTAGAAGCATGGAGTAAGTTCTGTTGTAGAGTGGATTTAGATATATCTGAGAGGTATATGATATTCTGTGACGAGGGTCTCTGAGTGGTTATGATCCAGGTCTAGTATTCTCTTGTATTGGTCTTGTACTAACAGTGCCTAAAAGCCCAAAGACCCTAAATTTGACCGGAGACTGAGACAAGTTAACACTGAGCCTAATATTTGCCAGTTAAGATTGTTTCCTCCAAGAATTTATCCTAATAGACTGTAACAACCAAACAATGTACTGCACCCATCAATCATCTGTGCCAATAGATTGTAACCAAAATATATCTGTGCCAATAGTCTGTAACTGCCGAGCGTATGAGCCAATAGACTGTAACCACCAAACAATAGACTGCAACCATTAAGCCTCTGTGCAAATAGATGATACCCACAAAGCATATGTGTTACGTCCCCACCAGAGTCCTCTCCAGCACTTCTGCACCGATCACCAGGCAACGCCGTGTTCCCGCTGTGGATAGTGCTGGTGATAGGGGAGGAGTCAGTGCCAGTGGCTCTGGTGGGCACAGGCTCCGCTCATCCACTGGGCTGGGTTTCCTTGGGATCTGCAGTACCACTGGCTGACTATAGGTGGCGTGTGTCTTCCAGCTGAAGTTACCATCATTCAGCTACAACCAATGGGAAGACACCACACCCTTCTTACTCTCCCTCCTGTCTGCTGACCACTGCCAGAGATAGTTCTGTATTCCTGGTTCCTGTTCCACCCTGTTCTATTTAGTGATTCAGGTATTCTGACTTCTGCTTGTTTCCTGACTACCCTCCTGCCTGCTGTTTATTTACCTCGCTGCCCGATCCGGATTTGACCTCTGCTTTGTTTTCGGATTATGTCCTTGCCTGCACGATTCTACCCCTATTTTGCATTTCCCGGTTCGACCCTGCCTGACTACTACTCTCATGGGACTGCAGCCTTCCACAGGTAGTGATCTCCGGGGCCCTGTGTAATTCCAAATCCCTGTATAGGGGTTAAAGGGTTTCAGGATTCTAGGGGTCCTGCTTGGTGAGTGGCTTCCCTCTAGCCTGTTCATTACAGCCGTCTGAGTCTGTGGATCCAGGCAGACGTTACAATATGCTATTTCAAATGACTGTAACGTCAAAGCATCTGTCTCTTTAGATTGTAGCAACCAAACAATAGACTGTAACCATCAAGCCTCTGTTCAAATAGACTATGACCACCAAGCATATGTCATCAAGCCTCTGTGCCAATAGACTATAACCCCCAATCATATGCCATCAAGCCTCTGTGCCAATAGACTATAACCACCAAGCATATACTGTGTCAATTGACTCTAACCGCCAAGTACCTGTCCCTAAAGACGGTAGCAACCAGTCAAAAGACTGTAACCATCAAGCTCCTGTGCCAATAGTCTATAACCACCAACAATATGTAGTGTCAATTGACTCTAACCTCTACGTATCTGTCCAAATAGACATTAGATATCAAACAATAGACTGTAACCACCAAGCATAGGCTTCTTCAATTGACTGTAATCATGAAGTATTGTCCCTTTAAATTGTAGCCATCAAATAATAAAATGTAACCATCAAGTATCTATGCCCAAAGACCGTAAAAACCATTAAGGATTTATGTCAATAGATTCTAACCACCAAGCATATGCTGTGTCAATTGACTCTAACCTCTATGTATCTGTCACAGTAGACATTAGATATCAAATAATAGACTATAACCACCAAGCATAGGCTGGTTCAATTGACTGTAACCATCAAGTATTTGTCCCTTTTATTTGTAGCCATCAACAATAGACTGTAGTCATCAAGCAAATGCTGGGTCAATTGACTGTAACCTCCAAGTATCTGTCCCTAAAGAATCCAGCCCCCTAATAATACACTGTAACCATCAGGCATCACTGCAAATAGACTGACTACCAAGAATCTTTTCCAATAATCTGTAACCACCAAGTATATGTCCCTATAGACTTCATCCACCAAAAAATAGATTGCAACCATCAAGAATCTCTGCCAAAAGACTGTGACTTCCAATTTTCTTTTTATCGTTTCCAATTGATTGTAACCTTCAAGAATTTATGCCACTAACTCTAACCACCAATCATATGCTGTGTCAACTGACTGTAACCTCCAAGCATCTGTGTCCATAGACTGTAACCACCAAATAATAGACTGTAACTAGCAAGCGTCTGTACCCATATACTGTGACCACCAAACAATAGACTAACTATCAAGCATCTGTACCCATATAGTGCTGGTCAAAAGTATTGGCACCCCTGCAATTGTGTCAGAGAATACTCAGTTTCTTCTTGAAAATGATTGCAATCACAAATTCTTTGGTATTATTATCTTCATTTATTTTGCTTGCAATGAAAAAACACAAAAGAGAATGAAACAAAAATCAAATCATTGATCAGTTCACACAAAACTCCAAAAGTGGGCCAGACAAAAGTATTGGCACCCTCAGCCTAATACTTGGTTGCACAACCTTTAGCCAAAATAACTGCGAACCACCGCTTCCGGTAACCATCAATGAGTTTCTTACAATGCTCTGCTGGAATTTTAGACCATTCTTCTTTGGCAAACTGCTCCAGGTCCCTGAGATTTGAAGGGTGCCTTCTCCAAACTGCCATTTTGAGATCTCTCCACAGGTCTTCTATGGGGTTCACGTCTGGACTCATTGCTGTCCACTTTAGTAGTCTCCAGTGCTTTCTATCAAACCATTTTCTAGTGCTTTTTGAAGTGTGTTTTGGGTCATTGTCCTGCTGGAAGACCCATGACCTCTGAGGGAGACCCAGCTTTCTCACACTGGGCCCTACATTATGCTGCAAAATTTGTTGGTAGTCTTCAGACTTCATAATGCCATGCACACGGTCAAGCAGTCCAGTGCCAGAGGCAGCAAAGCAACCCCAAAACATCAGGGAACCTCCGCCATGTTTGACTGTAGGGACCATGTTCTTTTCTTTGAATGCCTCTTTTTTTTCCCTGTAAATTCTATGTTGATGGCTTTTCCCAAAAAGCTCTACTTTTGTCTCATCTGACCAGAGAATATTCTTCCAAAACGTTTTAGGCTTTCTCAGGTAAGTTTTGGCAAACTCCAGCCTGGCTTTTTTATGTCTCTGGGTAAGAAGTGGGGTCTTCCTGGGTATCCTACCATACAGTACCTTTTTCATTCAGACGCCGACGGATAGTACGGGTTGACACTGTTGTACCCTCGGACTGCAGGGCAGCTTGAACTTGTTTGGATGTTAGTCGAGGTTCTTTATCCACCATCCGCACAATCGTGCGTTGAAATCTCTCGTCAATTGTTCTTTTCCTTCCACATCTAGGGAGGTTAGCCGCAGTGCCATGGGCTTTACACTTCTTGATGACACTGCGCACCGTAGACACAGGAACTTTCAGGTCTTTGGAGATGGACGTGAAGCCTTGAGATTGCTCATGCTTCCTCACAATTTGGATTCTCCAGTCCTCAGACAGTTCTTTGGTCTTCTTTCTTTTCTCCATGCTCAATGTGGTGCACACAAGGACCAGGACAGAGGTTGAGTCAACTTTAATCCATTTCAACTGGCTGCGAGTGTGATTTAGTTATTGCCAGCACCTGTTAGGTGCCACAGGTAAGTTACAGGGGCTATTAATTACACAAATTAGAGAAGCATTATATGATTTTTCAAACAGTGCCAATACTTTTGTCCACCCCCTTTTTTATGTTTGTTGTGGCATTATATTCAATTTGGCTTTATGACAATTTTTTTCTTTTTTTTCATTGAAGACAAAATAAATGAAGATAATAACACCAAAGGATTTGTGATTGCAATCATTTTCATGAAGAAATTGAGTATTCTCTGACAGAATTGCAGGGGTGCCAATATTTTTGGCCAGCACTGTATACTGTAATTACCAAACAATAGACTGTAACTACCAAGCATCTGTGCCCATATACTGTGACCACCAATCAATAGACTGTAACTACCAAGCATCTGTACCCATATACTGTGACCACCAATCAATAGACTGTAACTACCAAGCATCTGTACCCATATACTGTGACCACCAATCAATAGACTGTAACTACCAAGCGTCTGTGCCTATACACTGTAACCACCAAACAATAGATTGTAACTACCAAGCATCTGTGCCCATATACTTTGACCACCAATCAATAGACTGTAACTACCAAGCGTCTGTGCCTATACACTGTAACCACCAATCAATAGACTGTAACTACCAAGCGTCTGTGCCTATACACTGTAACCACCAAACAATAGACTGTAACTACCAAGCATCTGTGCCCATATACTTTGACCACCAATCAATAGACTGTAACTACCAAGCGTCTGTGCCTATACACTGTAACCACCAAACAATAGACTATAACTACTAAGCATCTATTCCAATAGACAGTAACCACAAAGAATGTTCGGTCTAAAGACTGTAACTACCAAGCATCTGTCACAATAGACTGTAGCCACATATCACAACTGCCAAAGCAATTGTCTTTGTGTTTACGAATTAAGCTTTGTGTCCCATTTGGAGTAACGGTCAAGTTGGATTCTGTTGAATGTTGAATCTTCTTCATTTACCGTACCATCCATGAGTAGGGTACCATGATATGATCGAAGGCCATTCACCCCCAAAAGTGAAGTTAGATTTAAAACTAAAATTGACAGACACTTTTCTCAACTGGAAAGAAGCAAAAATAATGTACAATTCATAGCCGGGTGCGATGATTGAAAAAGATTCTGCGAGGCTAAGAAAAATATTGAATTGGTGGTCCATCGGTTTGATTAGACGTAGGGAAAGGAAAGCTTCTACTTCTTATTCTCTTTCTTCTTCTTCATATTCCTTCTTTACTATAGATTGTAGCATCTTTTTAGGGAACCTAGACACTTGTGCTTGAGGTCTACTTAAAAAAATCCGAACCTGATATCAATGGGTTAATTCATTTATTGCTTTATAATAATCAATTTTCGGACTTACCACAGCCGGCAGTGGACAGTTCATCACTACCGTTAGGACAGTCTCTTTCTCCATCACACAACCAATGAAAAGGAACACAGGCGTGGGAATTAGGGCAGCTGAACATATCGGAAGCACAGGTCACTAAACCTGGGGTATAACAGAGAGGTCGGGAAATGGAAATAAAGGGAGAACGGCCGGGGAAAAAGATATATAGAATGATGAAATGAGTATAAGAAACAATAGGAAGGTGTGAAAAAGTAAAATAAGGAAGAGGAACAAAAGGAAGGAAGGACAGAAGGAAAATATGGATTGAGGAAGGAAGGAAAAAAGAGAAAAGGGAAGGAAAACAAGTGAGGAAAGAAACATAGTGACAAACGGAAAGAGTAAATGACAAAAGGAAAAGCAATAAGGAAAGGAGCAAGAGGGGAAAAAGTAGAAAAGGCAAAAAAAGAAAGGAGCATGCAAGCCAAGGAAATAAGAGAGAGAAGGAAGGAAAAGTGTGAGAAAGGGAGGAAGTGAAGGAAGTAAAGAAGGGAAAAAATAGACAGAGCAAAGGAGGAACAGAAAAAAAGGAAAGAAAGAAAGTAATGGAGCAATGAAGGAAGAATAAATGGAAGTAAGGTAAGGAGGAAAAAAGGAAGGAAGGAAGGAAGAAGAGTGAGAACATGAGGAAAGGAAATATGGAAAAATGGTAGGGAAGGAAGGAAGTAAGCAAAGAAGAAAAGTGAGCAAATGAGGAAAGGAAATATGTTAGGGAAGGGAGAACGTAAGAAAGGAATGAAGGAGGGAGAGTGATATAATGAGGAAAGGAAATATGTTAGGGAATGAGGGAAGGAAGAAGAGTGAGAAAATGAGGAAAGGAAATATGGTAGGGAATGAGGGAAAGAAAGGAAGGACAAGATGGAGTGAAGGATTGAAAAAAAAATAGGTGAAAGGACACACATTTAAGAGAAGGAAATAGTGTGGAAGTGGAAGAAAGGAAAGAAGGAAGGAAGAACAAAAGAAGAATGGCACAGCAGGAGGGATAAAAAAGAGAGAGAGGGAAGGAGAAAAATGTTATTTCTCGTCCTTTGTCAGCAGTATATGGAGTAATAGCGAGGAAAGTGTTGTATTACAGCAGTGAGTGGCCGGGGTCTCAGCTGGGACTGTGATACAATTTATCCATCAGTAATTCCAGAAAACAGATTGAATTATCAGGTCCAGTAATGAAATGTTGATAAAGGGCCGTGTTGTATACACATGGACTGTATATAGACAGGGAAAAACGCATTTATTTAATGCACATCAGGCAATAAATCTGTTTTTGTGACCCAATGTTTTTTTTTAAAGCTTTTGTTCTATATTTTTAACATTAATTGGCTATCTCTGCTATCTTTCCGCTATCTCCGTTATTTCTCCATTATCTCTGCTATCTCTCCGCTATCTCCGTTATTTCTCCATTATCTCTGCTATCTCTCCGCTATCTCTCCGCTATCTCTCTGCTATCTCTCCGCTATCTCTCGACTATCTATCCGCTATCTCCGCTATCTCTCCACTATCTCTGCTATCTCTCCTCTATCTCTCCTCTATCTCAACTATCTCTCCATTATCTCTCTGCTATCTCTGCTATCTCTGCACTATATTTCCGCTATCTCCACTATCTCTCTGCTATCTCCGCTATCTCTCCGCTATCTCTCCATCATCTCCGCTAGCTCTCCGCTATCTCTCTGCTATATCTCCGCTATCTCTCCACTATCTCTCTCTGCTATCTCTCCGCTATCTCCGCTATCTCTCCATTATCTCCACTAGCTCTCCGCTATCTCTCTGCTATATCTCCGCTATCTCTCCACTATCTCTCCACTATCTCTGCTATCTCTCCGCTATCTCCACTATCTCTCCTCTATCTCCCTCTATCTCTGCTATTTCTCCGCTATCTCCACTATCTCTCCGCTATCTCTCCACTATCTCTGCTAGCTCTCCTCTATCTCGCCTCTATCTCTCCGTTATCTCAACTATCTCTCCACTATCTCTTCACTATCTCTGCTGTCTCTGCTATATCTCTGCTATCTCTCCTCTATCTCTCCGCTATCTCTCCGCTATCTCTCCTCTATCTCTCCGCTATCTCTCCGCTATCTCTCCGCTATCTCTCCACTATCTCTGCTAGCTCTCCTCTATCTCGCCTCTATCTCTCCGTTATCTCAACTATCTCTCCACTATCTCTCCGCTATCTCTGCTGTCTCTGCTATATCTCTGCTATCTCTCCTCTATCTCTCCTCTATCTCTCCTCTATCTCTCCGCTATCTCTCCGCTATCTCTCCTCTATCTCTCCGCTATCTCTCCGCTATCTCTCCTCTATCTCTCCTCTATCTCTCCGCTATCTCTCCTCTATCTCTCCGCTATCTCTCCTCTATCTCTCCTCTATCTCTCCTCTATCTCTCCGCTATCTCTCCTCTATCTCTCCGCTATCTCTCCGCTATCTCTCCTCTATCTCTCCTCTATCTCTCCGCTATCTCTCCGCTATCTCTCCTCTATCTCTCCGCTATCTCTCCTCTATCTCTCCTCTATCTCTCCTCTATCTCTCCGCTATCTCTCCTCTATCTCTCCTCTATCTCTCCTCTATCTCTCCTCTATCTCTCCGCTATCTCTCCTCTATCTCTCCTCTATCTCTCCGCTATCTCTCCGCTATCTCTCCTCTATTTCTCCTCTATCTCTCACTATCTCTCCTCTATCTCTCACTATCTATCCTCTATCTCTCCGCTATCTCTCCGCTATCTCCACTATCTCTCCTCTATCTCTCCGCTATCTCTCCGCTATCTCTCCGCTATCTCTCCTCTATCTCACCTCTATCTCTCACTATCTCTCCTCTATCTCTCCTCTATCTCTCCGCTATCTCTCCGCTATCTCTCCGCTATCTCTCCTCTATCTCACCTCTATCTCTCCTCTATCTCTCCTCTATCTCTCCTCTATCTCTCCGCTATCTCCACTATCTCTCCTCTATCTCTCCTCTATCTTTCCGCTATCTCCTCTATCTCTCCTCTATCTCTCCTCTATCTCTCCTCTATCTCTCCGCTATCTCCTCTATCTCTCCTCTATCTCTCCTCTATCTCTCCGCTATCTCTCCTCTATCTCTCCTCTATCTCTCCTCTATCTCTCACTATCTCTCCTCTATCTCTCACTATCTCTCCTCTATCTCTCCTCTATCTCTCCTCTATCTCTCCACTATCTCTCCGCTATCTCTCCTCTATCTCTCCGCTATCTCTCCTCTATCTCTCCTCTATCTCTCCTCTATCTCTCCGCTATCTCTCCTCTATCTCTCCTCTATCTCTCCTCTATCTCTCCGCTATCTCTCCTCTATCTCTCCGCTATCTCTCCTCTATCTCTCCTCTATCTCTCACTATCTCTCCTCTATCTCTCCTCTATCTCTCCTCTATCTCTCACTATCTCTCCTCTATCTCTCCTCTATCTCTCCGCTATCTCCACTATCTCTCCTCTATCTCTCCGCTATCTCTCCACTATCTCTCCGCTATCTCTCCTCTATCTCTCACTATCTCTCCTCTATCTCTCCTCTATCTCTCACTATCTCTCACTATCTCTCCTCTATCTCTCCTCTATCTCTCCGCTATCTCCACTATCTCACCTCTATCTCTCCGCTATCTCTCCGCTATCTCTCCGCTATCTCTCCTCTATCTCTCACTATCTCTCCTCTATCTTTCTGCTCCACTCTTCTCTTCATAAATCTGAAGATCTGATTGCCCCATTTGTGGCTTAAAGTCACGGATTAGGATGGGATACGTACCGCAGACATCATCACTTTCATCTGAACCGTCCCCACAATCGTCCTCTCCATCGCACATCCACTGCTTGGAGATACACTTGTTTTGTGAGCAGGCAAACTGATTCCAGGAACAGGAGGTGCCTGTGGGAGAGAGCCGCATCCGAAACCTTAGAACCTGAATTACAAGTACATACCCCCTCTAGCCTCATCCGTATAGTATGTGCCCATCTGATTCTTTGGTTACTATTACAGAACCACATAACCTAAATTTTTCCGTCTGCAAAAGTTCTCGTGCAAACGTTATGGCTTCCATGAGAAAGTCAAACATTTCTTCTTTTTTTAAAGTTTTGGGAAATTAAGTCTTAGGGGTACTTTACACGTTGCGACATCGTTACTGTTATATCGTCGGGGTCACATCGTTAATGACGCACATCCGGCGCCGGTAACGACATCGCAACGTGTAAATCCTAAGTGCGACAATGAACGAGCGCAGAAGCGTAAAAAATCGCTGATCTGTGTAACGTCGTTCATTTCCATAATGCCGCACCTATAGGAGATACGATGTTGTTCCTCGTTCCTGCGGCAGCATACATCGCTGAGTGTGAAGCCGCAGGAACGACAAACATCTCCTTACCTGCGTCCACCAGCAATGCGGAAGGAAGGAAGGAGGTGGGCGGGATGTTACGTCCCGCTTATCTCCGTCCCTCCTCTTCTATTGGACGGCCGCTTAGTGACGTTGTGGTGACGTTGCGGTGACGCCGAACGCACCTCCCCCTTGAGGGAGGGATTGTTCGGCAGTCACTGCAACATCGCCGACAAGGTATGTGCGTGTGAAGCTGCTGTAGCAATAATGTTCGCTACAGCAGCTATCACATAATATCGCATGTGCGACGGGGGCGGGGACTATCGCGCTCGGCATCGCTAGCAATTGCCAGCGATGTCGCAACGTGTAAAGTACCCCTTAGATTTGGCAAAAAGTCACCCTGTGCCCATGCAGAGCCCAAAAATAGACAGACAGATATAGTAAACATCTGCGATAAATACCCATATTTGCATTTGACACCCACCACAGTGCACTTCATCAGTGCCGTCCTCGCAGTCTTTCTGGCCATCACAAACCCAAGTATTTAGGATGCACCTTCCACTGCGACAGCCAAAGTAATTTTCTGCACATTTTTCCTGTTTTTTAGCTAATCAGAAAGAGAAGAATTACAATGGTTATTGATAATCTCATGCACAATATTTATATGGCACTGTCATACATATACCGTACCTTCACTTTACATTATTGTCTTGTTCTCTAACATTAATGAAAGTAAAAAAACCCCTGAAGAGGCCAAAAAAAGGACCTGTTACTGGCTCAAAAAAATTAGATAAATAAAGTCATGAGCTGACTGATTCTACCATATTTTTCCATTTTATAATGCGTCATTCCATTGCAGAGATTTTCACTTTTGTTGTTTTTGGAGCGCAGTATGGGAAATCTCTGCTTGTCGTGCAACGAATGTTTCTTCTTGCACTTTCACTCCTTCCTTCCAGACTTTGCCAAGCACAACTCAGCAGTGTCTGAGACTGATACATTATCTGGGCAGCTGAGACTGTCTGCATCCGAAAGGGAGGGGTGAAAGCACAAGGCACCGAGAACACTCTGGAGAAACGCCCAGCTGCACTAAAAGCAGAGATTTCACATACTGCGCTCCAAAGGCAACAAATTACTGCACAAAATGGAAAATAGAAGCAGAATCAGGGGAATTCATGAATTATTTCATGGCATTCGACTTTATTTTTGGACCTAGTCACAGTTCCTCTTAAACTTCTTCCAATAGATCAGGAATTCTAAGGTTCACTCTAGGTGGATAGATAACGGACAGGAGAGATAACATAACCGAGTATATTGCTGAGTAACAGTAGCTGAAAAGTCAGAGGGCGTCCTGGATATACTGCATTGGAGGGAGAGGTAAGGGGATAGATAGATAGATAGATAGATAGATAGATAGATAGATAGAGTGCCTTGCGAAAATATTCAGCCCCCTTGATTTGTTTAACCTCTTCTCACATTTCAGACTTCAAACAAAGATAAAAATTGTTAATGTTCTGGTGAAGAATCAACAACAAGTGGGACACAATTGTGAAGTTGAACGAAATGTATTGCTTATTTTAAACTTTTGTAAAAAATAATAAACTGAAAATTGGGGCGTGCAATATTATTCATCCCCTGAAAGTTAATACTTTGTATCGCCCCCTTTTGCTGCGATTACAGCACACGTCGCTTGGGGTATGTGTCTATCAGTTTTGCACATGGAGAGACTGAAATTCTCGCCCATTCTTCCTTTGTAAACAGCTGGAGCTGAGTGAGGTTGGATGGAGGCGTTTGTGAACAGCAGTTTTCAGCTCTTTCCACAGATTCTCGATTGGGTTCAGGTCTGGACTGTGCCTTGGCCATTCTAACACCTGGATAGGTTTATTTGTGAACCATTCCATTGTAGATTTTGCTTTAGGTTTTGGATCTTTGTCTTGTTGGAAGACAAATCTCCGTCCCAGCCTCAGGTCTTTTGCAGACTCCAACGGGTTTTCTACAAGAATGGTCCTGTATTTGGCTCCATCCATCTTCCCTTCAAATTAGACCATCTTCCGTGTCCCTGCTGAAGAAAAGCAGGCCCAAACCATGATGCTGCCACCACCATGTTTGACAGTGGGGATGGTGTGTTCAGTGTGATGAGCTGTGTTGCTTTTATGCCAAACATATCGTTTGGCATTGTGCTCAAAAAGTTCGAGTTTGGTTTCATCTGATCAGAGCACCTTCCTCCACATGTTTGGTGTCTCCAGGTGGCTTGTGGCAACCTTATACAACACTTTTTATGGATATCTTTGAGAAATGGCTTTCTTCTTGCCACTCTTCCATAAAGGCCAGATTTGTGCAGTGTACGACTGATTGTTGTCCTATGGACAGACTCTCCACCTCAGCTGTAGATCTCTGCAGTTCATCCAGAGGGATCATGGACCTCTTGGCTGCATCTCTGATCAGTCTTCTCCTTGTTTGATATGAAAGTTTGGATGCACGGCCGGGTCTTGGTAGATTTGCAGTGGTATGATACTCCATCCATTTCAATATGATCGCTTGCACAGTGCTTCTTTGGATGTTTAAAGTTTTGGAAATCTTTTTGTAACTAAATCCGGCTTTAAACTTCTCCACAACAGTATCACGGACCTGCCTGTTGTGTTCCTTGGTCTTCATGATGCT